>NC_133385.1:39530998-39560415 GCF_049309525.1 Garra rufa | reverse complement strand
ACTATGAACTGAGTTAAGGGTATGAATACTTATGCAATGTACTTATTTCAGTGTTTTATTTTTAATACATTTGTATAATTTGCAAATCTGGTTTTGCGTTGTCATTATTATGGTGTATGGAGATTAAATTTTACAAATTTATAAAAATAAAACACTGAAATGAGTGCATTGCATAAGTATTCATGAGTAACTCAGTACATAGTTGAAGCACCTTTACAGCCTCAAGTCTTTTTGGGTCTGATGTGACAAGCTTTGCACATCTGCATTTGGCAATTATCTTTGCCTCACCTTTTCATCTCTCAAGCTCTGTCAGCTTGGATGGGGGCTGACAGACATTTTCTAGAGTCCTAGTTCCAATCGTCTTCCATTATAACTCAAGTCTGTCAATCTCCGTATTTTATGGATCATACAGCTCTGAAATGTTCTACAGCCAGTTATCTTATCTATATATATATATATATATATTAAAATTGCAAATGGAGAATTAATCAACATTAGAGACTTCTTTCAAAAAGATTTCTAAGGTAGTTTGTAAAGTTTGTAAACATTCACACATACAGTTACGCACAAACACAGTTTGTTTACATTTTGCAAGTAGTTGTAGGTTTGACAATTTGAGTGATTCTTACCATTCTCTGCATAAACCCTCTGTCAGACAATCTTTGTTCCAGCCTATCTAGATCCTCCGTAGATGCAATAGGAAAGACACTGCCCTCTTCCTCTTCAGCCATCTGCATTTGGGGTACAGCACGCCTGTTTCCCACTAGAGACTGGACCAATGAAGTAAGATGGTTTATCTTCATGTCCATTTTCTCTAGTGTTTCCAGAATGATCCTTTCTACAGCTGCAATACAGAAAATAATGTAATTTGGTATGTAGCTTTGATGAATGAAATAATGCATTTTGCTGATTATTTAAATTGATAAATAACATACGTGTGCATTGATTTGGGACAGAACTCAAGACTGGATTTTCCTGTCTCACACCAGAAGTACCTGTAAGTATAAATTTACTGTAAGGTTTTAAATGTTTTGATGTAGTCTCACATGCATTTACCTTGACAGAAGCTAATGATGGTTTTCATAACAGCATTTAAAGGGGTGGTCTACCGGCTTATTCAAAGACTTGATAGCGTACACTGTTTTTCACATTTCTTTATTCTATACTGCTTCTCAGTTCTAAAACTTTCTCTCTTCCTGATTTTCATCCCTCAGAAATACACAATAGGCTCAGATTGTGTAGCTGGCCTAGTGTGTTGTGATTTACTAACCACACAATGTCCAGGAACATCACGTCTCTTACTATAAGTAGTTGCATACCCTCCCAGTGTATTGTTAACAATGGCATCAGTATTGCCATATAAATTGGAGCCTGAGTCAGAACCAGAGAATATTGTTGAAGAGGATCAAGCAGAACCTATGCAAGCTGGCGTAAAAACTTTTGTGCACCCCTGATTATGCCCTATGTACATTATGGAACTTTTTTCACTTGGGCAGTGGCCAAATCAAACCATATTTAGCGTGCATGTAGCTAAATGAGCACAAAAGCTATAATTGTAGAATAGTTTACACCGATCACATAAACACCAACATTCAAAGTTGGCTGGTGGTGTTTGTAGGCATTTGATGGATCGGTATGAACTTGTATTTTGCTAAATAGCTAGCGAAGCCAAATGGCATTGTCCTTTGTTAACGTGCTACGACATAAAATGACCCCACCCCTTCTGTTGCGCAGTCCCGGGGACAGGGTTTATGTAAATGACAGGGTTCCTAACCCAGGAAGTAGCTTTTTGTAGTCCCTACCAGCCATTTGTTGTAAGCCTTAAAAAGCAAAAATTCTGTAAAATAAAATTTCTCCCTTTGTATTGAACTTTTAAACGTCATAACTTTGCAGATATTGTTTATGCTCAAACAACCACATTACACACTAACTAGTTAAAAAAAGTGAAATGGTAATTAATGGACCCCTTTTAAAAAAATAGGTAACTTACTCTGTGTTCTTCCTTGGTGGTCTCCTGAGGGTCTCAAGACAGTAAAGGTGTGCTCTATGGATTAAAGAAAATGTTATTCAGTTTTAGATTGCGTAAAGGGCTGTGAATAAAGTGTTTTCTCCTTTTTGTTCTAACTAATTCTCTTGTACCTTGTGTGTCAGGTAGAGGAGCACTCCAGCCGTCTCGATGGACTACTTGGGAGATGCCCACTGGAGCTGAGAAAGGTGGAGTGGGTAAGTTAAACTTATTATATTTGCAAATTTACAAACTACAGCCAAAGTAACACATTTGTGTAATTAAATTTACTTATCCACTGAAAAATAAAGTAAGGGATTACCGCTTAGGTAATTTACTTACAGTCACTTATAAAGTACTTGTTACATACTGTTCTAAAATCAATTTTGAATTTGAAATCTAAAATTACAATCTGAAGATAAAATTGAATATAGCATGTTTACTTTCTAATATTCTCTGAAATCTGTATGAAACTACTGTAAGCGAGGTAAGTCTTTGCAATGAGCTCAGATACAGCAGTCACCTGCATGTAAATGACCCTATCCAGCCTTAATATGAAATTAGCTTAAACAAATAATATATACATATATTTATTTTCTGTAACATTAAACCTAGTATCCGCTTCTAATATTAAAACCATTGATTTCTAGCACTTTGGCTAATTATGCAAAAGTACTAATAATCGATTTTGCCACAAAGCAAACTTTGACATGTGAGTAATCACGTTTGGCTACTGCATGCTGTCTACATTTGTTCATTTAAAGGGATAGTTCACCCAAAAATGAAAATGTGATGTTTATCTGCTTACCCCCAATGCATCCAAGATGTGGGTTACTTTGTTTCCTCAGAAAAACACAAACGAAGATTTTTAACGAAAACCGGTGCAGTCTGCCAGCCTTATCATGGACGTGGATGGGCACCAGACCTTTACAGGGTGGCCGCGGATCCTTAAAAAGTCTTAAAGTCTTAAATTCCGTTGTCCTAAAATAAGGCCTTTAAATGTCTTAATTTGTCTTAAATCTAAATCCAAGGGTCTTAATTTTTTAATCTTAATTTTAGAGGGAATTTCTCCACAGGGCTTAAAGTATTCCGGCACCGTGCCGGATCTCCGGCGTGCGGCCGTGTGGGGAAAAAATTATAATATTTTAGAGCCTGCGCATGCGATTTAATATTTTCGAGCCAATTTATTTCACCTACCAATCATATGAGAGGAACGCAGCTTTAACTAACGTTACAAGCCTATCAGAAGCAGAGAAGGGCGGGTCCTTGCAACACAGTATGATTGACACCCATACGTCAATGTCACTTTAGCGTTGTCGGAGAAAAAAAAATGGAGCGCAAGTTTATGAAGCCTGGGGATGATGCCCTAGCAATAGATAAAGGACTCAAAAATAAATGGCGCTGGGCGTGGATTGAAGAAAGTAGAGATGGCGAGCCTTTTGGCAGTTGGTGCAAGAAACTGAGAGAGCCCAGGGCTTGTTATTGCACGATTTGCTCGAGGAAGCTACTGTATGCCAGCAGCGGTAAGAAAGTGCTTGCTCGTCATGATTTAGACTCCGGTCATAGAGCCGCTGTCCGTGCACTCAAACTTACCACGACGTTGCCGGGAGCAACTGTTACAGTTGACACACCGTTGTCTATGACTATGACTGACTGTGTCTGCGATTTAAAATACGTTTGTGCACATTTATAGCAGAACATGATTTGTCATTCAGAACTTCGCAGCCACTGGTCACCATGTGTAAAAAACTGGCAGAAGAGTCCAGTTTTTTTAAGCTCGTTACTTTATTTTTGTTATTATCGTTAATATTTGAAGTAAGTCCTTCTGTGCGGTTTCTCTCCACCCCATAAAAAATAAATAAAATCAGGCTCAAATTAGGCTAACGTTAGCTAGCTATCGATATTTATCTTCAAGGAGACCTTAATCGTATTCTTGATAATCACTAACTTGCCTTTGTAGTCATGAACACATTTTTAAAATCTTGCATTATTTCAAAGCCTTTATTATTTTCTAACTCTACAGCTGTGAAATAAAATGTACTTCAAGGACTCACTTTTCATTCATAAAAAGGGCATCGGAAAAATGACTTTTCACGGAAAACAACGTCTATTTTTTGGCTAACATAATATGGAATTACCCATATAACCATTAGATGGCAGCAGAGGATTATTTATTATGCAGCTGTCTCTCCCTATATTTTTCAAGATGTTTTGCTTTCGATTTATTATAAAATTACTAGTATAATAAATTGTAGTACTTTTATAGTATAGCAAGTGCAAAAAGTCACACACAAACAGCCTATAAGGGTGAATTATTTAAATACTAATATATAGTTCACTACAAATACATTAAATATTTAAGGTTTAATAATTAAATAATGCACTAATTATGAATCGATAGGAATTTGAAATATTTTATAAAATTTAATAACTACATCTTTCAAGTTTTATCTTGGTCTTAAATTTTGTTTGAAAATGGTATTAAAAAGTCTTAAAATGTCTTAAATTTAACTTGGTCAAACCTGTAGACACCCTGCTTTAAAAGTAAACAAAAACATGCACAGACAAATCCAAATTACACCCTGCGGCTCGTGATGATACATTGATGTCTTAAGACACGAAACGATTGTTTTTTGTGAGAAACTGAACAGTATTTATATCAGTTTTTACCTTTGATACACAGCCACGTCCATCTGTAATGTGCACAAGTTCGGCATCAGTCACGTCACATGAGCACGCGCTCTAGCGTAGAATACGCAAACGCCGGAAGCGATCTGTCCCATGTATACGACACTCATTGTTTACACAGAGCACAGAGATTGTGGGTATAGCGGCTATTCAAAATGGTAATTACTTGCGCATATCCTGATTGTTTAAACCGATTTAAAGCTAAAAGATTATGTTTGCTTTCGCAAACTCATCCGGGACTTTTCACTGATTTCCCCTTACGGCGTTTGCGTATTCTACGCCAGAAGCGCGTGCACATGTGACGTGACTGATGCCAAACTCGTGCTCATGACAGATGGACGTGGCTGTGTATCAAAGGTAAAAACTGATATAAATACTGTTCAGTTTCTCTCAAAAACTGATCGTTTCGTGTCTTAGGACATCAATGTATCATCACGAGCCGCAGGGTGTAATTTGGATTTGTCTGGGCTTGTTTTTGTTTTCTTTTAAAGGTTTGGTGCCCATCCACGTCCATGATAAGGCTGGCAGACTGCACCGGTTTTTGTTAAAAATCTTCGTTTGTGTTTTTCTGAGGAAATAAAGTCACCTACATCTTGGATGCATTGGGGGTAAGCAGATAAACATCAAATTTTCATTTTTGGGTGAACTATCCCTTTAATGAAACAAAAACGATTAAAAGTTTACTTCCAGAGCAACAATTGACAGATAATGTACTCACCCTTGTCATCCAAGATGTTCATATCTTTTTATCAGTCGTAAAGAAATAGTTTTTGTAAGCTGAACATTTCAGGATTTGTCTTGATATAGTGGACTTCTATGGTGCCCAAAGTACATTATGTGTTAATTTTTATTCTGGAAGTGAACTACTCCTTTAGAAAAAAAGAAATCAAGATTCATCTAATGTGACAGCGCGATCTGACGCGGCTTTATTCATTTCTGTAATTTATTTTTAAATTAGTTAACATTAGATTTTACTGGTGGGGCTTTTCCTAAACATCTTGCCAAACTTAAATGTAATGGTTAACTTTTCTTAAGCTGTTTTGTTTTTCAGAGTAATTCTATTTGTTAACCAAAGGAGGTTACATTCTTTATACAAATGTTTGAGTAATACAGCTAGAGGCTAACTATGTTCTCTATGACTCAAATTGTAAGAATAAAAAGTTTAATTTCTATAGTCTTTAAGGTTCAACGGGATTTTAAGATGTAGCCTAATTAATGATTTAAGTTAATTATTGAGTTTTAATTAGTGTCTGAAAAGTAATTTAAATACAAAATAGATGATGTAATTAATGTAACATTTTTATAATTGCTTACGTCTAAGTTTTTTTCTCATTTTTATGTCCTTATTCTAAATGATGCTCTTGTACTGTACCTTGTGTGTTAGGTGGATATACACTCCAGCTGTGATGGTCTGCCTGAGAGATGCCCACTGGAGCTGAGAAAGATGAAGTGGGTAAGATTTGCTAGTTACTGAGACAAGTAAACGCACAAATAAAATTAAAGTTAATTAAAGCTTTTATTTTATTTTTTACAATAATGGCATCAATGCTTCCAGTAGAAAAAGTCAGTAAATGCAAATCATCACTCAGATACAACTTCATAAATGAAATCAATTAGGTAGTCATGACTGTTTCCTGAAACCTTATTGTTGCAAATTTGTTGTTTATTCACTTTGGTCAATGGCAAATTATTTTGCTCAAGATAAGGATTTATACAGTCCACATGTCATTCAAACAAGAAATTATGCTTCTAACCACAGGTCGAGGGTTGTCATTCCCACCACGTAACTTTGTGATGCTATTTGCGAATGTTTGTTAGAACAATGAACTATTGATTGAACTATGCTTGCGACCATAGTTAGCTAAAGATGTTTTTGGGAAACACACCCCAGGAGGACTAATGTTATGCAGAGTTCAGCTCAAACTTGCCAATACTTTTGCCTGCAAGTTTCTAGTGTACAGTACCTACCAAGACATTGATTAGCTGATATATGGGTGTTTAATTGGGGTTGGAGCTAAACCCTCCATCAACAGGATTGGACACCCCTGGTGCGAGTCTTTTAAAAGACACCATTTAAGTTAAAAAGTTAAGTGAACTTGATGAACATGCAGTACTATAAGTGGGAATAAACTGGTTAAAATAACTGATTCACCAGTTGGCTAAAATTGACAGAATAGAGTGAGCTATTATTAAATTTTTTGGACTCAAAAAAATCACGGCCAGGTAAGTTTTGATGTAAGAAATCAATTGGCTTTTCATACTTTAAAGGTTGTATCAGCGATTTCTAGCCTAAAACATAAAGTGTCAAATTCAGCTGACCTTTCATCACGATCCGCTCGCTGCCTGCCCAATAAATTGTCTGTGAAAAAAACGCGTCTCTCTGGTCAGCCTAGGCAGTGTTCCAACCAATCAGCGTCAGGGGTTTGGTGTTGTGGACTTTCGCTCCGCCTCCCTCACATCCCTGCACCAGTAGGAAAGTCCACAACACGAACCCCCTGACGCTGATTGGTTGGAACAATTTTCATTTTCTGCTCTTTTGTTATAGTCTCTGACGATTTGTTTTTTTTTTTTTTTTTGAGAGGTGTTGACACAAAGACCCGGATGCACTATTTTAGCAATGACATTAACACCTTTCTGAGCGGGTCATTAATAATATCTTAATTTGTGTTTTGATGATGTACAAAGGTCTTGCAGTTTTGAGGGTGAGTGAGTAATGGCATAATTTAATTTTTTGGGTGTACCATCCTTATAATGCCAGTAGCTGTCACACTGAAGCTGCTCCCCGCAGACTATTTGAAATGTTTTATTGAAATGTTAACAGCAAACTTTCAACAATATATTTTTTTTCACAATTTCAAGTACTGCTTTTGTTTATTTTAGTTTGTGGTCTGAATTATGTCGATTTTAATGTCAGAAGTGACTTTTGAAGTTTTTGGCAGTTGGCGGGGGGTGGTCAGTGATTGTCATTGTGAGTGTGATGAGATCAGAAATTGCTTGTCAGAAAATTAAAAACTATATACATTTTTTTTGAGAAAACCTTTAAATGAAGCTAAAGAATACTACTCCCTTTCAAATAAAAGATGACAGGGACAGTTTGTTGGAGGCAGTCCAAAATGTAAAAGTTGTGGATGTTGCAAAGTCTAATAAACAAAATAAAACGACAATGCCTCACAAATGCTGACATTACAGACCATCACAGTACAGTCCTTAGTAAATATTGCATGTATGCTATTCTAATATGGGCTCGATTTTAAAGGATTAGTTCACAATCCTAACAATCAGTCATTTTCTTAAATTTGTATTTGTTCTAACCACACATGCTCATCTTACTAGATCTGTAATGCGCATGCATACAAATTCCTGAAATGTTTTCCTCAAAAACATAATTTCTTTACGACTAAAGAAAAAAAGACATTGACATCTTTGATGACAGGGGGTGAGTAAATTACCTGTACATTTTTGTTCTGAAAGTCAACTAATCCTTTAATGCATTTATATAAATGTGACGCTTGTGATTGACTAATCTGTATGATATGAACATGGCAAATCGGAGATGAAGGAAGATTTATCTTTTATTTAGTTTAGAAGAGTACCCTTTCAGTGCTTTAGTGGATGGCATGGTTTCAAATAATGTAAACCCAGATACTGGTGAGGTGTTAGATAAGTATAAACTATACTTACAAAGCCAAACACACAGTGTGTCTGGGCTCTGAAAAGAGCCTTTGGGGTGAATAGAGCTGCTGTTGAGACACAAGAGATAGAGTGCAAATGAAGAATTATATTACCTGAAGATAAACATTTCTCACAAAAAGTTTCATTACTTTAATGTGTGAGATTGTAAAATGTTTCCAAAATTATATACCAAAGTAATTTTTAATTTAAGAAGTTTTAATTTATCAGTTGATTTATTTTATTTTTAGCAGCAAAGTAAAATTAATATTAGAGCAATCGGCGTTACGGACGTGACATTCAAGGTCAAAACCTGAAATATAAATTCTCATAAATATTATTTCTTTACCAATATATTGAACCATCTCTTTATATTTTTGAAACACCTTAAACATCAGACATCAGAAAAGTTTCAGTTTAAAACCCTGTTTTATATTTTAAATGAGGGAAATACACATACGTTACTGACGTGACAAAAAAAGACTCGAGTTTCTGGGAGACAACATATGTTGTAAAATTTCTGCCATTTACAGTGCACAAACCAGAAGTAACAATATCTGCCGAATTGACAAGGGTTGGCTATTCACAAAACCTAAAATATGAATTTTGTTTAAATTTTCACTGTTATGTTTCAGAGGAAAAATCGGCGTTACGGACGTTACATCTCTCGGATGCGACCGTTCTGAAAGCGGACTTTATCCGACTATGGAAATGCGTATAAAATGCTTTAAAATTTTAACAGAGACGTCTAATAGTAACTTATAGTAAGTAATAAACATTCGTTTAGGCCATTATTTAACTAATTAATGTATACAAAATTGAGACATTTTAATGTTTTTATTAATAAACTAATGTTTTCTTGTCAGCTGCCAGATGAAATTCACAGTGCTGACTCGCATCTCCACAGGATGTGGCTTTAGAGAGAAATAAAGCCTTCATACTACATAGACGGAGAGTATTTAATTTCTTTTTTTTTTTATTGATTCGTTTAAAAGTAGACATTTTAAGCTAGACATATCTCTTGTAGCCTATGTGAGACACGCTGAGTTCTGGCTCTTTTTTGAGGAACTATCCATCCTTTCGCAGAAAGCGCATCCTGTCTGTCTTTAGTATTTGTAAAAAAAAAAAAAAAAACCTTACGTTAAATCAGGTTCGAACTGATTTTAAGTTGTTTCATTATCAGGAAAAAAAATTCAAGTGATTTCACGGGCGCCTCCCTGTCATACAGTAGCCTATGTATGTTTTAATGACTTGCTTATGCATTAAATAACTAAGACACAATGTAAGTTAAGTAGCCTACAATGTAAAATGTCAAATATATAATAAGCCCGTCTACTGTACAAATATTTATAAAATAGACTGCGAATAAGACGGCGAATATAAGACGACAGATGGCAAATGTTTACTTGTGTAGGCTATGCACCACAAATCAAATTGCACTAATACCTTTTTTGCAATATCATGCACAGTTATTATGTATTGTATAGTCTGTCTTACATTATGATGTATGTTAGATTACCACTTTTAGTAAGTTAGTTATGTACAGATTTAAAATTTGCTCTTACGTCTATTGTTGTTTATATTTGTTTATTTACAGTATGTACCGTGGTCCTAGCAGGGCCGTCGCCAGAAAATTTTCATTGGGGGGCACACTTTTTATATATAATAATTTATATATAATTATATATAAAACATTAACTTGAATAAAGTTCTATATTAAAACATTTTAAAGAATGTTTTTGAAGCACTGAACAATAGCCGATCACAGACATGTCTGCTAAGATTGTATGCGCAGCTGAGCAAAAGGATAATTTTCTAAAGAATTGTGTAGGCTGTTAACATATGCACTGTCTAATATTCATCGATACATCACTATAATGTTACATGCAACTATATGCTAAAACAATATTCTTCCATCTATATAGGCCTATAACAATGAACTTTGTAATTTACAACGAATTCATGGCAGTTAAAAGTTCCTTCAAAGCAAGTAATGTTAAAAAACGTATTTACGTACTTACTAGTTTTAAAACATTTGCTGCATGAATAAAAAAAACTGCTATACACATAACAGACAAAATTGTGTTGAGAGACAAAAAAACTGTTGTTGTCGACTTTAAATTAGCCTATTCAGATAAATAAACATTATGAAATAAATCACAAATTATAATGGCATTCGTTATAAACACCAGAAATATCCTATATAGCTCTGGTGTTTATAGTGAATGCCATTATAATTTGTGATTTATTTCATAATGTTTATTTATAAATTTGTACTATAATTTTGTAGCTGCTCATATTTTCAGATTTTTATGTTCGTCTGTCTGAATAGGCTAATTTAAAGGATTTGTCGACAACAACAGTTTTATTTCTCTATGGCTCTGATAAACACCATACAAAAGTCTAACCATACGAATTTAAAGAAAAACTGAAACGCACCTGTGCATCTTTCGGCGAGAATAGCTACAAATATTTTCCACATCTAGAGGCTTCGGCGCTTTCGCTTAGATTTTATTCCTTTCAGCGGAACCAACTTAAAATGTCATTTTTGGTCACACTGATAAGAATAAGGCATTATTCCGAACTGTAAAAGGTAAGCTTATATTTGCACTCACTATAAAAACAGCTTTCATAAAATAAAGAAAAGTGTGGGCTTTCAGCCTGCTCTGTTTCCTTGAGCTTGCTGCGCCGTCACTAAATGAACCAGAACTTATTGTAGACATGTCGCACAGTTTTTTTTTTTTTTTTTTTTTGGTTTGATAATATGTTAATTATTTAAGTGAAACAAATTTCGTTTAGGAATATTTATTTTATTCTTTTTTACCTTTTTTTTTATTTAGTTTTTCTTCCTACACAGAATCCCATGCGCAGTGCGTGCCCGCCTGCTTGCTACGCCAGTGTTTTCAAATGAATTAAACTTATGCGCAAAATTAGAATATCGCATAAAAAGTTGCGAATAAAGCACTGTTACCATCCAGTGAGTTGAAGAGAACAAAATTGTCACTTCCTGATTAACTTGTGCTAAATATCACGAATAAAAAAATTATTTTCTGTAGTATGGGAGAAGGCACTCTAGGCTATAGCCCATGATCATTCTTGTATACAATAAATTACGAGCTTCAGAGCGCGCAGACGAAACGCAGTCGTGTTATCTTATTTTCAGAGCCTGCTGTTTGGGAAAACAGTTCTGGGAGTTTATTATGATGAAGCACTTTGCCACTTTCCTTAAGCATTTTAAAATGACGGAACTAGAAGATGCTGTGCAATGAGATCGGTCTGTTGGTTGGTCCAGTTATGCTATCAGATTGCAAAATCACATGTCAAATATTTGATGCGCATCAAGTAATGTATTAGTTAAAAGTGTTTCCAGTTTATGCACGTTTTCTTACCGGATAAGAATTTTATCCTAGTTAGCAAATAGGTTTTTACGCGCATTTTTAGAATTCATGCGCATCTTGGCGTTTCCATCCAGCGTTTTTATGCAATATCCCAAAATGTGCATAAAAAAAGGTTAAAGAAACGATTAGTTATTAGCTTCATTTTAGTTTACTGTTGTAGAGATTAGTGCTCCTTTAGAGCTAGATGATTTGTTTGGCAGTATTTAATGCTATAGATCAATGTTTTTCATTCTCAAAAGTAAGTTAACAAGCGGTCATGGGCAGGGGGGCACGTCGAGCCCTTGGCGACGGGCCTGGGTCCTACGAGACACAAAATTTCATTCTTTACTTGAGATTCACGTTTTGCATCTGCATAACAAAAAATATTTTCGTATGCAATGATACGAAATTAATTCAAACAATGTGTTATGAAAAACATATTTAGACAAAATATATATATATATATAAACTAATAGGCTAAATAAAGCAGCATGCTCAACACGCAAAATCTAGTACTCAGCATGAATGCAGCACAGATAGTGACGAGTTATTTGAAACACACAAAAGTTTAAAATTATATCATGTTGACAATGCACATTATATGACTTCAAAAAAAAAAGTTACAGTCCCGCTGTGCATATTTATAGGCTGACAGCTAATTCTTAGGCTATCTCCGCGAAGTTCTCGCTGAGAATGTGATTTTTTTAAAATGTTATTAGAATTAATTTAATTCAAAAATTTTATATGGTAAGCCTGAAACTGTCATAGCAGATTAGTCATCAGCAACGAAGTAAACATACGCGCTGATATGAAGGGAGAAGAGTTGGCCATTCACATAGCATAAAATATCAATTTTAATTCAGTTTTCGTTTATGTTTTTAATACCAATTAAACTTTACTTTCTTTAGATGTATTTCTCATGTATATGAGGCAGAAGCACCCCAATTTTGAGTCGTTTATTTTCTTTTTATTATTATTATTTTAAGTTGTTTCATTATCAGAAAAGAATGCTTTATCAGAAAAAAGTGTTCACGCAGGCACCTCCCTGTCATGCATGCGCATTAGTTTTCTGCACAAACACTAAAATATCAGTATTAGCATATTTAAATGAGGTTAATGCTAGAGTGTGGGATCCGCAGTAAAATAAATCTTCACAAGTCTACATTAATTATGTAGGCTATTTCAAATAACTTGTGACGTCACGCACCCATCCCCTATAGCGACAAAAGTTATTTGAAATAGCCTACATAAAATGTTTAAATAAGATAAATTAATACTGACAATAAAAATTCTATGACATTTCAAATAGTTTTGACGATTTTTTCCTTTAGTCCGCCTGTGCATTTCTTACCCGCACAGTTTTTGGTTGAGAATGCAATTTCTGAAATTTTAGAATGAATTAATTTCTAAAATGTTATGATTTATTTACTTCCTTCAAATTTCTATTAAAGCACGTTGATGCAGCTAAATACAGACCCTAAATGCACACCTTAAACTGGGTTTTGTTATTTTTGTATAAACTTTATTTTTTCATGGTAAGGTTGACATTTGCGTGGAATTGCTCATTACAATGTTTACAATATTATCTCCCTTCAATAGTGCAACAGCTGCTCAAGGCTGTCTTATTTTATACTGGACAGTCAGTGTTTTGGAGTTTGCAGCATTGTTCCTGTTACAGTGATGGAAAGTGATGTATGTCCTTTTGGAAGTGTGTGTGTGTTTGTTTATAATATAATATAATATAATATAATATAATTATTTATGTATTTATTTGTATGATCCCTTTAATGTCTTCATTAAGACGTTACTATCATAGTGCATGATGTTGCTTTGATCTAAACCCTGAGTAGTCAGTCAAAATACATACTTACAAAGCCAAAGACGCTCTTGAGAATTGGCTCTTAAAAGAGCCTTTGTGGTCAATGTAACTGCTGTAGACACATGCAGAAGAGAAAAAAAAAGAAAAACAAATATGAGTGTCTGTACAAATTAAAATGTTTTCAGTTCTATCAGTGATTATTGATGAAATGGTATGTTATGATGAATCTGGCAGAAACAGAGGTGTAGGTTGACTGCTACTATTTTCACTTACATCAATCAGACGGCAATCGACACTGAAAAAAAGAGAGAAGAGAATAATTATTTTTATGGTAGCTATAAATTCCCAAAGTTTTTAAAGGCTCTCATGAATATGTGTAATATCATTGATAATGCAAGATGAGAAGAAGAATGCAGGAAAAAGTATTTGAGACCGTACCTCACAAATAAGCCAGATGCATTTTAATTATTGAGAATAACAATCACAACAACAATAGTAGTAGTTATTATGTTATATTATAATTATTGTTGTTACAAAAATAGGGATGACCGATTTCATTATAGTTTTAATCTAAACAGATGTAAAGGCGCGCACCTGAGAGAGAAAGAGAGGGAGAGAGAGAGAGAGAGGGAGAGAGAGAGAGTTCACGCGCTCGCATCCAAACAGACAACGCACTACCATTTTCCATACAAATATGAATAATCAAAATATTACTAGGAATAATTGTATAATTGGTCACTTTTTAAGTAACATTAACATGACAGATATCTGTGACAAGAAAGAGCGTCTCTCAAACGGAGCGGATTGGCTCTATTAGCAATGACGTCACACACAGCTGTAACGGCATTTAACGGTCTAACCAACGCATAGATATATATATCTATGGTTTAACGGCCCTGATGACGGAAAGTCGTTTTCCGTGTGTCTTTTCCGGTAAATGTAACACACATTTACCAGAAAAGACAGTCTAATTTAATGGGTTTTACGGATGAAAACGGCCACTATTTATTTTAGTGGTTATTTCCCTCAGAAAAAAAAAAAAAAGTTCCCTCAGAAAAACAAACCTCGAACAATTTGTAATTAACTTATTATAATTACATTTATAACTTTCTTTCTTCATAGTTTTAAATGTCATTTAATTTTGTAGTCGTCCTATACTTGTAAAAAGTAATTAAACTAAATTAGTTAAGTAAAAAAAAAGTAATTTACCTAAAAACACGCACTGCTGAGGAAGTCCGCTCAAAGGGGAGTCAGGCTGTGCGCGCGGTGGGCACAGACCCCTGTTTATATATGCCCGCTGCCCGGTTTCGCGGGCTTGGCACGCGAGTAAGGATTTACTTAATTAGAGAAAAAGTTTTTTTTTTTGTAATTTTTTTTTAAGTATGTACATTTACATAATGATACATTGCGTTAACTTAGCGTTAAAAAAATGGAGTTTTCTAATGTAGTGCGGTCTTTGTGTTTTACTATATTATATTCAAAGCAATGGGTGTTACCAAAAATATAACGGTGATATTTGTTTTACTTATTTCTTTTCCTCCCAGTTTGAGTCCCTCTTTATGAATTGTACTTAATCAACCCTATAGGTGGCGATGTACGCACCTGAGTCGACTTGCCAATATAAGACGAGACAATAGATGAAGAAGAGACAGTCACACTGAACTCCAGTCTCTTCACTGTGTAAACGTTACGATACGTTTGGTGGTTAAGAAGTAAGCACAGTATGATATGTGGAAATCTATCGTTTTATTTTATGATAGCATGTTTGTTATTGGTGGGATTGATGTAACATGTTGAAAAGTGAACTAATTTTGAATAGTTGTATGTTGTAGCTCCGCGTTTTGCAATCAACCGCGGTGCATATCATGTTCAATTAGCAATAGAGATAACATTTAAGCCCAGACCACCAATTCTTAATAAAATAAAATATATGCAGAATATGCATTTTTTACTGTTTTATAATTTAGAAATTTAAATGTCTGGAATACAGCTGTAACAAACCGATCTAAAGACATCAAATGGGCAAATTATTCAGAAAGTTATTCCCTAAGCCTTGTGCATTATAGAGAATAATTATTCAGAACAATATTTTGTATTGCCTTTTGCTATAAAAGGAATATTTTCTTGAATATTTCACTATTAGTGTGTGATGATTTCATATAGATATTACATTGCTTTGATTTATAGGGATTAAAGTAATAATCTAATCTGCCTTTACCATTTTTTTTATTAATGTTTATTTTCAGTGCAATTTCATCTGCTTACCTGACTCGGTTAGAATTCTGTCATGAGGTTTGGCAGTGGTCCCTCCATCATTCACTCTTTGGCAACCGGTCTTTGTTTGGATGCTTCCATGATCTATTTTATATGATCTCTTCTCCCACAAAGTCCAGGTTTGTTTTTTGTTTTTTTGCAGCAGCAATAACATTGACTGTATTTTTGTATACAAAACCTAGGGCTGCACGACATTGCAGAAAAATGGATTGTGCGATTGCAATAACTCATTTTCAGTATGCAATGTGATCATGCTTAAAGTGTGTAAAATAAACTTAAATGATATGAAGAGTTCCAATACAAAAGCCTTGGTCAAAAATGAGGTAATGGTACTGAGTGAATGCTCTCCACACATAGTATATCTTCATCAAGTACTTTCACTTCAAATGCGTTAATCCCAGCTTCAACCCATTCAAGTACCAGTACTTACAAATGCACACTGCGAGAGCCAGCTGTAAACCTCCATTATGTTTTTTTTTTTCCCTGTCTCTAGTCACGTTTGATCCAAGGTTATTTTCGTAAACTAAAACTAAGACGAAAACTATTGATCAGAAAACATTTTCGTAAACTGAAATAAAATAAAAACGTCAAAATAAATGAAAAACTAGAACGAAACGAAACTAACAACTTTTATTGAAAAACTAACTGAAATAAAATAATAATTATCAAAAATAAATAATCGTTTTCGTAATAATTACGTTCTCATCCCATGGCGGAAAAATAAAGACAGCGACCTGAACAGCACCTGCATTAAATAGGCTACTGCATCAGTTTTAGGCAAAGTTATTTATTTTTTCATGTAACACAAGCGATCAAACAATATACTAGAGCTGATTAATCTTTAAAGAATAGAGATCACAACAATTAAAGATCATAGTTTGGATATAAATATTGATGTCTATGGTAGAGATCAAAATAGAGCACGTCTTTTCAAAGTAATTGGCGCTTCAAGTAACGTTTGTGTCGATTGCATTGTTTCGCCACTAGATGGAAACAACTGTTAAAAAAGGTATTTATCATTGAATAGAGATTGATTCAAAAACGCAGATTCATCCAATGTTTTTGTGAGCAAGTCATTTATTTATTCAAACCACTTTATTATAAAAGTACTATTATTAATTGGAGTATTAAATATATTATTTTTAAATACAAATATTATGTATTAAATTATTAATAATTAATTCAAATTAATTAAACACTTTTAAATATACTGCAGCAATTAATATTTTGTCTCAAATTATTTTGCTTAGTTTAGAATTGCGAGGAAATCATGATCTCTCCAAAAAACTAAAACTAAAACTGAAACTAAACTATATAAAAACTAAATAGAAATGTGTTCACAAAATAGAAACTAAATTAAAACTAACAAAATTGTTAATGAAACTAATAAAAACTAAACTAAATTTTATTGAAAATTTGAAAACTATATCAAAATAAAATGAATTTAAAAAAGCAAAACTAAATTAACCTTTTTTTGATCTCAAGAGTCTCCGTGAGATCTCGTATCACTGTGAAATCGTTCCTACAGTCAACAAATGTGTTTATTTACGGTCTGGTTGAATCGTCTACTGTGCATGTTCAGAGGATTACACGGCTGAACATCAGTAGAAAGTGTTTTCATGTCGGTGGTTTTAAAATCGGTTAAGATTTTTAAATCGTCTAGTGTGCAGCCAGCTTTAGTAATCCTGAAGACATTGATTAGCTTATTCAGATGCTGTTGATTAGGGTTGGAGCTAAACTCTGCAGGGCACCGGCACTGTAGGAGCGACATTGCCTGTTTCTGCTTCTGCTTGATTCTAACCAGAAGTAGTAGACCAGGGATTTTCAAATCTGGACCACAAGATCCATTTTCCTGGAGTTGAGCTCTAACCCTAATCAAACACACTGGAGCATGCTAATTAAGGTCTTCAGGATAATTAGAGAATCACAAGTAGGCGAGTTTGATCAGAATTGGAGCTAAACTCTGGAGCGCATTGGCCTTCCAGGGTAAGATTTGAGGAACTTTTAGCAGACCATCTAGGAATCTTTGGCATACTCTTTTCTAGGCCTGTCACAATAATCAATATATGTCCATGGCCTCAAACATTTTTGGTGATGCAATTTTTTTCTCTCCATTATATTTACATAAAAATTGATGTCACCATGTTTTTCCACTTGCGCCTGTGTCATTTGCAGCTTCTCATATATAACGTGGTGTAGTCATGAGGCAATAGTGTGCACCCTTAAATTACAGCAAATAGAAGGTCAGGGAAAAAATCAGTAGATGGAAACGAACAAAAACATTCCTCATTGTGCACTTCGCACTTTTTGTTATAAAATGGTTATTTATTATTTATTCAAAAAAATTTTTTTTAAGGTATCTAATGTTTTGATAACTTGATACTTAATTTTTATGATCTAAATATTTATTTGAAAGTGTTAAGGCCAGTGGTCTCAAACTCAATTGCTGGAGGAACACAGCTCACTCGGCACATTTTTGCTCCAACCGTAATCAAACACACCTGATCCAGATAATCAAGGTCTTCAGGATTACTAGAAACTCCAAGCAGGTGTGACCTTGAGCTGGATGGAGCTAAACTCTGCAGAGTAGTGATGTGACGTTTGACACCGAAGCTTCGAAGCTTGTATCAAAAAAACGAAACGTCTCACAGTGAAGCACTGTACCGGAGCTTGATTCGTTTTGTCCATAACCACGTGACCTGTGACGTCCGAAGCTTCGTTTTCGCACACAACCACGTGACTGCTTCATATTCTGATTCAAATAACGCGAACCCCTTGTGCAAGTATCAAGTGTCATTCGCTTTTTGTTAAGAATAAATCATAATACGAATAGATTTGTGCATGTGTAGTTTTGTGCATATCCATTTTGAAGTTATCCTTGCTTCACAAGCACTTCTAATTAATACTAATAGTAGTCAAAAGTATTCTATATTTACTTTGGACATATATGCCTACATGAACCATGCTTATACTTGTATCATTTTATTAAAACGTTTATTTACAGATTAATTCGAGTAAAATTACTGTTTTCAGGGTTCGTACGGGTGCTTGAATTCCTTGAAAATGCTTGAATTTTAATGTAGTGTTTTCAAGGTATGAAAAATGCTTGGATTTTGGATGAAGTGCTTGAAAGTGCTTGAATATGCAGTTGCATCGGTTTCATATTAATTTGCTTTCATACTAAATAGTTGTTTTTTGTTATGCTTATAATATGTAAAAGAAAGAAAAGAAAAAACAGGTCCGCTGGAGTGTGCAAGTGAGGCTGTAGTGTGATCCGCCGGTCTTTCTTGATGTGCTTCCTCTGATGGAACAGAGCGGTAGATAAAACATGCCAGTTATCAGGAGGTTGTTGCATCAGCCCTCGATGGCTTGAAAACGACAAATAAGAATTATGTTTAAAACCAGAATTTGGGGATCGCAAAATTGCCAGCCCGATGTCCCAGGGCTATTGTGTTTTCCAGTCGGGCTACCAAAATGTTTCACCGGACTATCTTAAAGTAGAGGGCTCGTGCGGGTCCTTACAAACTCATCAATTTAGCTGTATCAAAGTTAAGGCCATAAAAAGTTTTAAATGTATTAAATAGTATAAGAAAAGGCTTAATTATAAGTTTAAGAGTTAGGGACGGATATACGAGAATCGCGATAGGGTTGGATAAAACTTAAAAAGGCAATGATGTCATATTGAATAAACACACACTGCAGGTTTCAAAGTCAAAACGCGGCACGGATGTCTTTATATGAATGTATCTGAAGGGAACCGACTGTCCTCAGAAACGTGTCTGTGGCATTTACATTTCATGCCTGATAAAACTGCGTTAATGCTGATTTGTGTACAGCCGTTACTAGGAAACCGTAGAATTTCAGCACTCCTAAAGCGCCCCCACGTGACAGGGAATGAATATGCGAATATTCAGCTGTTTAGCAAGATTATTACCAATTTTGGCCCATGTTTTTATGCAGCAAACACATAAGAGTTGTAAATGTAAAAGTTATGTGCTTTCTAAAAATCTAAACAATTGATATATCAATTTTAAAGGTATAAAGGCTGAAATGCCATTGTATAAGATGTTTTGTTTTTGTGAAAATCTGAATTATAAATCATGTCATTTTATGGCTTAATGTTACTGTACATTGTTCAACCCCACTACAGTGTTCATTTTACTTGTGCAGCTCTTAAAAAGGGTCATAAATTGCCTTAAATTGATATTTAAAAATTCTGCAGATACACTGTAAATAGTGAAAAAAAATTCCTTGATATTTGTGAATAGGAAATCAGATAGGAGTCTAAATGTCTAAAAAATTGTCTTTTTTCATTTGGGCCAGTTAAATTTTATTATAAATTTTATAGTGTCTTTTTGACTACCTTTTAGTACTTTTAGGCTGGAATGTGAAATGTATTTGTGAAAATCCTTCAAGTTTTTGAAAGTTTTCAAGTTTTAGAATTTTAGTTTATCATATTTTTTTTACAGTCATTTTATAGCAGTCATTAATGTGTTACCATAGACATTGCCCTACTCCACTCATACAGTATTACTTTTATTTGTGCAGGTCTTAAAAAGCCTTTAAATTTTATTTTTAAAATACTACAGATAATATTAATTATATACTTTAAATTATATAATTTGTATACTGAATGTTGACTATTTATATGGGGCAATGTTATATGCAATCTAGACAGTTGTTTTTTAATAGCACAATAACATCTGATTTAAAATTAAGAACTCATGTATGTGAATATGAAGTTTACCACAGTGCTGGAAAATCTTGAAAATGCACCTTGAAAGTGCTTGAAAAGTGCTTGAATTTTACTTTGGAAAAGGTGTAAGAACCCTGTGTTTTTCTGACATAGCACAAATTGATGTGTTTGATGAAACTGTCCAAAATCGCTTTAAGATTTGGGACGCGAAAGCAACTTTTTCCACCTTTGTCCACAAGATGTCATTAGTGTGCAATATGTTGAAAAGCTTCGAGTAACGAACCTTTTTACCATACAGGTGAGGGGAAAGCCTCGGTGCTTCGAAAAGCTTCATTTTCCCATCACTACTGCAGAGCTTGACCCTCCAGGACTTGAGTTTGAGGCCTAGTTTTAAAATGACAATAATATTGCTTAAACAGATCCACTGTAGGATCTTTTTTGTATTTGTTGTTGTTGTTTTTTAAACCATGTATGCATTATATCTGTTCCTTTCATACATGAGTGATGTGTCTGTAACATGATTTCCTTTTACTCTAGTATCCTTAATTCTGCCGCCTTGGTTGCACCAACTGTAGAAGCCTGACATAGTGAGGACCCTCTCTTCCATCCTCCGCCATTGAACCTTTTATCACACTTGGACAAGGTAATGAATTTAGGATTTTGTTGTCAATCAGTGAATGTTTTTAGTTTGGGCTGCAACTAGTATTTCAATTATTTTTCAGATTAATTTGATAACTGCTATATACAGGGTGTCTGCGGGTCCTTAAAGTCTTAAATTGTCTTAAGTACTGTTTTCCTAATAAATATTATTTATTCCTTAAATATTTTGGTCACATTTTCGCCAAAATATCTTAAGTCTGATGGACCCAATGACTGTTTTAAAATCACCCCCCGCTGTGATTACTGCAACATCATCAGACAGAATAGCAGTAGCAGAATATTGGTTAAACTACCTTTTTTTCTGTATATAATGATTTCAGTAATTATAGTAATAAATATAGGTCGAGCTAGCTGACCACCAACCTTCAAGCTAGTTTGTTTTATTTTTTTACTTGCCCGACCAGACAAACAGCCCGATTAAAACTTAAGTGACAAAAAATAAGCAGCATGGCAACAAACTCAAGAATCATTCTTCTGATTTTAACACATGCAGCGTAAACAGCGATTGATGATCGATAGTGTATTTCTGGTATCAGAGTCACTCTGCCTGTCTCTTTGTGGGCACACATAAAGAAACTCAGAAACTATTTCAAAATGGGTGATTATTTATAACATGATACAGTTTAGTAACATACAAAGGGAGCTATTTTGCTGAATATTCTCATGATTGTAAATGTTACATTCATTTTAGTTTAACATGTAGTTAGTCAAGTAGTTCTTCAAGGGATGAGTGTTTTAAAAACACGTTTTACCCGAGAACTACTAGTCTCAAAAAACTACAAATGGCGACACGTCAACGTCACTTCCCTGGTTTGGGAAAAGCACGTAAAAGTCCACCTACTACGTCTATGTGCATATCAACGTAGTAGGTGGACTTTTACGTGCTTTTCCCATTTGTAGTTTTTGAGACAATAGTTCTCGGGTAAAACGTGTTTTTAAAACACTCATGGTGTACTTACAAATGTTCCGATGCAGTGTTTTGTGAGTACATACACTATTTACACTACTGTACAAGTTTGGTAAGATTACTTGCAAGTTTAGTGGTGCAATTTACCAGATACATCACACTTACCATTCACTTCTGTAGCAAGCCATTTGAAAAACTCCATAAATGTTCGACTAAGGTAAAAAAAAAAAACTTCGGATGGGGTATTTACATGGGCTTCGGAGTGCATAGCAATGAAGTCAAATCTACTCCGAACCATCCCTTTAAGTTACTTGCATCTTGACACTATTTACTGTTTTGTTCTGTTTCACCAACGAAAATGGTTCCAATTCAAACAAGGATCACAGAAGTATAGCACATTCTCCAGGCAACACTGAATGATTTTATTGAATGATTCAGATTTTTTTTGAAGGAATCAGTTATATGAAACACTTAATGCTCATTCGTTAAGTGACCTACTGCCACCTGCTGGTAGTTTAGTATTTTTTTTTAAGTATGCTTTTTCACCCCAACATTTCTTATTTGTATTTTCATAAATATATTTGAAACATTAATCTCATGACATTATTTATTGCAGTTGTAATTTTGCATTGTAAATTATTTAATCTGACTGGTAACCGCTATAGAATTTATTAGGGATGCACCGATCCGAATCGGCCGATCATGCTTGCGCGTTTTGTCAGTAAAGCTGGTTCTGTAATCAGCGGTAAATGCCATCAGATGCGTGATTTCACGTTGAGCCGTATATACTACACACAGACGTTGTTTACCGACGAGCTGCGCAAATCAATGTTCATTATCAGTGTGAATGTGCGCAGCTCGTCAGTGAACAACGGCTGTGTGTAGTGATCGGCCGATAAGGATCGGTGCATCCCTAGAATTTATTGATACAGTGTAATAATTTGCCTTGAAAGGTGAAGCATATATGGTATTTTATAAAGAAAAAAAAATTATGTAAAAGCTGATAGAACACTGAAAATATTGCTTCAAAATAAATAGTTTACACCACTAAGATCTCGGTAATGTGGTACTGTTACGGGGATATTTTGTGTGGAATATCGTCTCCTGTGCGCATGTACAATACAGGTTTAGGTCTTAAATTTCGTAGGTGGTATTAAAAAAGTCTTAAGTTTTAATGCAGAGTTAATCTGCAGAAACTCTGTATATAACATTTTGTTTATTGAAAAAGTATTTTATTCCACATCGTAGCCATGCTGTTTTTCCCCCAGAATGTAATGTTTTCATTTAAACCCTTTTGTACTTAGTTTGCAGAATAGCCAAAAATATTAAAATACTTATATATTCCGGGTCTCTTACCACTTGAACAGACCACAGAAAAATGTCATCCCTGTGTGGGGATCTGTATGACAATCCCACTTTCTAACGTCAATTTCGTTGAATAACAGTGCTTTTTGCTGGGTGACAAGCTCTTGTAATATGCAGAGAACATTTTGTAAATGACATCTTACCAATATAATCTTTTTAAATCTAAATTATTTTGGACCAGATCAGTGTAATTCTGTAGCTGTAAAGGCTATCTCTCCTGGGTTTTTTGCAACCATGCTGCACACGCATCTCGAATGTTTACAAACTGATAATTGGTCTATACACTTTTTTTTTTTTTTTTTTTTGTATTTCTATTAAAAAAAAATTTTTTCGCGGTAAGGACTTTTTGGTAACACTTTTTTTCTAAGGTGTCGTTGTTACACAATACATGTGCCTACTATTATAATAACAATAATTATGCATAAATGCATGCAAGTAACGCTAAGCCAAACCCGAATCCTAACCATATAGTAAGTGCATCTAGTTAATTAATGTGTCTGATCTGTCTTTGGAGACTGTTCAGAGTAGTATCAGTTGATCAGTTACTAGAACAGTTGAAATTACTGTCAGTTGCAGTACTGGTGCTCCTGTCTTACAGCAGGATGAACATGCACATGACCATGTTTAAATATGCCATGGTGGAGTTATGCTAACTTTTTGTGCTATTCTTCTCCATCTTGAAAGGTTATTTATCTGTGTCATTAATATTACTCGAGCCACACAAGAGATATCTGTGTTTTTAGTAGTTTTAATTACAATAATTGATTAATTTAAACATTGAAGTCTTTTTAAAGTTTTATTTTGAAAATACTGACAATTAAACAAGCAAAAACAGTATAACAACAAAGTGTGTGTGTGTGTGTGTGTGTGTGTGTGTACCTGGTATTCATCACGTTGTGGGGACCAAATGTCCCCACAAGGATAGGAATACCAGTAGATTTTGACCTTGTGGGGACATTTCTTAGGTCCCCATGAGGAAACAGGCTTATAAATCATGCACAATGAGTTTTTTTGAGGAAGTAAAAGTGTGCACAATCTCCTGTGAGGGCTAGGTTTAGGTGTAGGGTAGGTGTAGGGTGATAGAAAGTACGGTTTGTACAGTATAAAAACCATTACGCCTATGGAATGTCCCCATAAAACATGTAAACCCAACGGGTGTGGGTGTGTGGTCAGTGTCACTGATTGAATTGTCATTTACTCACCTGTAAGTTGTTCCAAACCTGTATGAATATATTTGTTCTGCTGAACACAAGGAACGATCTTTTGCAACCTGGCAGTTTTGCCCCCCCCCAAATAATGTCAAAATTAGTGGTGCCCAAAACCGCACCATTTTAGGGTGAACCATGTGGTTGACTTCTCATACGTTTATATGATGTGATACTGTTTTTGGTACAGTGTTACAGAAAATGCTCTAACCGTTTCTTTTCTTCTCCCAGTAACTTAGGAGAAACCAGCCTGTGAGACACCCAATGCACCTGTGGTTCACCGTCATTCTCACACCGGTGTCCCATCACAGTCCATCACCAGTGTCTGTCATGCACCGACTGCAAATCTGAGGGATTTCTGTTCTGTTAGAGCCACTGAGTCACTGTTAGAGACCAATCACAATATCTAGTTCAAATAAATTTGTCTCACCAATGGTTTCCTTTTGTTTTTTTCTCTGTTCACAATATAGTGTGGTCTCTTCTACCTTGCTGCATTCAGTTGTTAATGTCCTGAATATTTGTATTATTTGATCATATCTTACGTTTATTAAAGCATTCACTTTAGTCTTTTCACTAGAAGAGAATGTCTAAAGTGTAAACTCATGGTCAGCTCTGGGTCTTTTGCGGTAATGTGATGAGCAGGTGTTCCGTGTCATCACATTTTTAAATGCTATATTGACCTAGGTTTAAAACTGTTTAATAAATGTAATTATTCAGTGTCAATGTTGTGTGGCTGCATAGCATCTGGTCAAATGAACATTTGTGTAGTCTGTTTCCACTGAGGTTGCTACCACGTTTAAATATCTAAAAAGGATTGTCTTTGTAACCTCTCTCAATATAGATTGTAAGCATTATTTTTATGGTACTCTAAAACAAATTTTTAAACTTAGTATGTAACGTGAGGTATGGCTGGGTGTATATTAAATGCCATGCAGATGAAGAACCACATGCACTGGTGCTGTAAATCACCCCTTAATTTTATAAGAGGTTACCATTCTGTTCCTGGAGTGGGTTCAAATTCAACACTGATCCATCACACCTGTCTGTAACTAACAAGTGCTCCTAAAGATCATAAATACCTGGTTCTATAGTGTTTAATAAGTGAGCGAGTTGATGCTGAGCTTTGCAGGAAGTTGTAGACAGGTAACCATTTATGTGGGGTGTAATTATTTAGCCTATTTAATTTTCCCTTGAAAAGGTAAGTGATTGCTTTTTATAAGTTTATTGCAGTAGAACGTTTCTGTATAAAACAGTGAATTTAACAAACAAGTCTTAAGTTTAACATTTAAGTGCGTTTTTGTCAGTCCAAGAATGCTTGCATAATGATTTGAAACGACTACAGTTTCATGTAGGCTATATCTTTATATTGTTCAGTCGTTGGTTGATATGTTTTTTTTTGAACATAATGCAATATTTTAGTAATTAGTACAGTTATCTCAATAATACACTACAAAACTCGTATCATAATTATTTTTCTTTGGAGTAGCCTATCTTGATCATCATCAAGAACACTTAGATATACATTTAATCGTTTATCCAGACAGCAATGTTGTAATGTTTAACACTTTAAGTAGTCAAGGGTCTAATATGATTTGCTAAATGACTTGTATAGGCTTGTTAAATCAAATTTATCTGTATTAAAGAAGGATCATACAAACGGGGATGGTTGGACAAACAAAATTTGCAGTGCATTATGGATTACAATGCAGTTAAAAACTTCATTTTTTCGTTCTTTGAATTGTATTTTTCTTATTGTTTACAGTAAAGAAGAAAGTTACATTTTGTCTGATTATTTAGAACAATGTTCATGTATAGTACACGTTATTCTGTGCAAAGAATAAAAACATGTTGGTGCCCTTTTGTAAGTTTTTCTATAAGAAAGAAAATGGGAAAAGGAGCATGGTCCTGCACATAGGCGGAGCGTGTGTAAGGCTGGGGAAGGCTTAGCCACTAAATTGGACATATTCCCCTGCACAAACAAATTCAATATATTACGTCTGTTGCTAATAAAATGAAAATGAATAGAAAGTGTCAACTGCGGCATTTCATTAAGATCTGCTCATCTGCACCGTAATTCTTTTTAGGCGTTTTTACAGTGTTGCGGATTATAACCAATCACACACGATTCTGTTGAGTTTAGGAATGCAATGTCTAATCAGAAGCGTTCAAATGAGTCTTCTCAGTTTTGTTGAGTGTGCGCAACTCTTGATTTTTTTTAATCATAAACAACAAAGCTCAGACGCACCTGTAAGAGATTCATTACACAGGGAATACAACGAAATCATGGTTTACATTTAAGATACAAGTACATTTAAGATATAAGATAACATGTATATTGAAAAGTTCTTTAAAAGCATCTGGATGCAATAGAGTAGCTAATTTTTAAAGTTGTTTTTAAAGCATTTGCGGTATGGATTAAAATACTATTAGGCTAATAAATAATTCGCATATAGGACAAAATTGCGTTGCAGCAAATCCTCTAAATTTTAAGATATTTAGAACAGAGAAACATAAAAATCAGAAAATATAAGCAGCTACAATAATTAAAGTTTGAATATACCCTATGCCAGTATAACTTGTAATTATAATTGTAATTTTATAGTATATTCTATAACATTATAATTTTCAGTCATTCTTGAGAAGTGGGACAAAACAGGGTGCAAAATTGAAAAAAATAAAACTTTGTACTCAGACAAAGGAAACTACATTTATGTATCTTATATGTACTAAGCTACTGAGCTATGCTTTGATACAACCTCCCAACTTTTCTCTTTTTTTAAAAAAAATGTGTTTTTTAACTTGGAATGTGTAATATAATTTCAACTTTATCTTTAACAGCTTTCTAGATGTTTTTAACATTTCAAAACACATTCTCATGTTAGTAGACAGATTACACTTTCACATGTGACCAACAATTCCACAACAAATATAAAATATCATAATGAAATATCATCAAACTATTCATCTGACGGAGGTGACACATCTGACGGTGTTGACCAAAACCTGAATTTGTAGTCATTTTAACTATCAAAAACCTTGAATCAATTAATTACTGTATTAAAACAACCACAACAAACAGTGAGTATGTTATTGTTTGTAAAGCTTCTATTCAAGAGTCACATTTAAGTATTCTGATATATTATTGGAACACAAAATCTTACGGTGGTGACATCTGACGGTGTTGACAAATTTGCCATTTCTTTCACAAAACAAATGGAGTTCATGTAGTAGACATTTTGTTTTTTTTCTGTTGATGCTAGAGGCTAATGGAACCTGCTTCAGGAGAATAAAATGGTTTAAAGATTTCAAATAATTTTCTCAGAAATTGGATGTTTGGTGTTGACATATCATAGTTGTGACACACGAAATATTAACATTAGAATTAAAATATTCTAAAACTGTAAAACTTAGCAGAGCCTGTGTGACATTGATGTACTCTGCAGAAGAGGACTGTGGCAAGGGGGTCCTTTTAGAGTGATAGCCCCTGATATTCCCTGATTTTATTACATTTTAAGTAATGTCTGACGGTGTTGACAAAAAGTGAGGACACACCTTCGAAACCTTATTAAACACACATGTCTGACTGAAAAACAACCTTGCTATAATATGAGATATTATTAAGTGTTGCCTTTGATAAAACAAGGTCTTTTTCATCATTAATTTTTTTTAATCCATTTTATAGCATATGAATGAATAAACCCTTCTCTGTGGACACACAGTTTTAGATGTAGTGAGAAGACAATAAGTGTCATAGATTTCGCATAATAATGAGCAAATGAAATTGAAGGGGATAATTGTGTTAAATACATTCTATTATTAATCCCCATAGCATTTACAATTGAAAATATGTTTTATTTTTAAAACTAATAGCAGTTATAATTGGTGGACATGTTTTGTCCCATGTCTCAAGAATGACTGTTTTAATAGAATTATAAAATAAATATAATCGGGCCTGTTTTAGGCTTTTCCTAATTTTTATATTTTAGACATTCATCAATAATGGAGATGAAGAAAAAAATTACTCGCCATGAATTCATTGGACGTGCCTTTATATAGAAATAGGCCTATCTTTACATCTTTATAAAGTGATACATAATGAAAGTTTCTATTTTCGATTTGAATTATTTCGTTTTAAAGTGGTAATTTAAAGCTTTCTATGTTCATTGTGAAGCGATGCTTTTCAAGACCAGACGGCAGAAAGCGCATTCTGTTTTCCTATTTATTTTATAAACACGCAACGAGTTGTTTATATTATGAGTGCACTAAAATAAAAGTTGACCCGTTACAGGTCGGAATGATGTATTACTCCTACCTTTATGAGCAAAAATGGAGAAATGATTTTTTAATTGTTTTCACACACACACACACACACACACACACACACACACACAAAAAAAGTGATCGCACTGGTGCCTCCATTTCCTGCAAAGCTGCTTCAGCTGCCTTCAAGTCTCCACACACGATTGGATATTTATCCAACAGCGCGTATTTATGAAGGTTAAACGTTTAAACTAACATAGTGATATGCTTGAACTGTTTTATATATAGATTTTAATTTAGGCAAGTCCTGATGCTTTGAGAAGGCTAAATTGATCAATAGATGATGGCTTCCCTATCGCTGGCAACTTAGTCATTACTTTAAAAAAACATTTAACGTACAATTAAAGAACAAATGCTTCAAAGGTTTTTCTAAATTAACTTAATAAAAAAAAAAAACCGAAACGAAATATAATCACTTTTCCATTTTTAAAC